>NC_085997.1:11296731-11301731 GCF_030014385.1 Trichomycterus rosablanca | reverse complement strand
ACATGCTTTGTTATTAACACACAGAGAGAGATCAGGGTTGGCAAAAACATTCAAAACAAATGGACGTCCGGCATCGGAGGAGGTTGCAGAGGGACATGATAGGACGGTTCAGCTTTGTGAAAATTAGAGGCTCAGTCATGTGGTGTAAGAGGAGGATAGATCTGCTCAGCCTGAGGCTGCAGTAATGAGCTCCACTATCTCCAGCCAGCCAGAGCTCAGCGCTGTTCACCTCATTTAGCCGTGACGTCTCCATCAGAACACACACTTAATAACCAGGGTCATGGGTTGGGTTGGAGGGAAAGGTGTGTTTGTTTTGTGTGTGTGTGTGTGTGTGTGTGTGTGTGTGTTTGCATGTGGAAATTTTCGTGTACACGTTTGGATTGTTTTTATACAGTGCTGTAAAGAAGTATTTGCTCCCCTTTTGGTCTCAGTTCATGCAGATTTGTCACACAATATTTTTATAATTTAACATTTATTAATGTTAAGTAAATACATCCATATCACTGTTTTAAGGGTAAATATATATATATATATATATATATATATACATTATTTAAATAAATAAACAAATAAATTAAAAAGTAAATAAATATTGCTATACAAAATAAATAAATAAATAAAATAAAAAATCGAAAATAAAATAAATAATAATAATAATAAATAAATAAATACATATAGAAATAAATAAATAAATATTGCCTATACAAAATAAAATAAATTAATAAAATAAAAAATGGAAAATATTGGAAAAAATAGAAAATAAAATAAATAATATAAATGATAATAATAATAATAATAATAATAATAATAAATGAAATAGAAAATGCAAAAAATGGAAGCAATAGAAAATAAAATAAATAATAATAATAATAATAATAATTGTTAATTATTTTAAGTGTCCATATTATATTTATATATTTATGATATATAATATTTATGGTGCAGAACAATTTGACTGTTAACCTGAGCATACCATGTTCTAGTCTGAGTGTTTTCACCATACGGTATTCACGGAGTTCTTCCTCTCCTGATCTATGTCTATAGAAGAGATAATAATAATAATAATAATAATATTAATATTAATAAGTATTACCGTTATAAGAGTTGTATTGATTAAAATGTTATATTAGAAAGAGTTAACACTGGTATTTATACTATATTGGCTCTGTATTACTTGAGAATCGGACCTGAAGAGAAAAATGGGAGCTTTGAATCGTTTTGCTTTTGTATCGTGACAAATGGAGTCATATTTCTTTAAGAGGTCTGATGAGTTAGACATGTGCATGTGGCTGTGCAAGTCATTAATGATCAGTGTAATCTGCCTTACATCTGTCCAGCTGTTTCTTTAGTCTTCTGGTCACTCACTCACTCACTCATTCATGTAAAGAAAAGGCAGCAGGATCATTGGGCCGTTGTGTGGAACATAATGAATATGAATCCTAATAACCTGTAGGGTATTTTACATGCCATGTAATATGCATGTCGTATATTACTCTTATATAGTGCTGTAGAAGCAGAACTCACCCCGGAGACACCGATATCCTCGACAGAGCTTGGTTAGTTCATGCAGGCTGCACAAAACTTTTAATTATTAAAGGTTAGTCAGATGAGACACTATAAAGTCAGTGATATAGAAAATACATTAAAGGCTGTATGGAAGGGATCTGAGTCAGCAGTACTTCTGTTTTTATACTGTTGATGATCTCGTGTGTGCAGGATGGCCGTCTGAGGGTCAACGATCAGCTGATTGCCGTAAACGGAGAGTCACTCCTGGAAAAGTCCAACCACGAGGCCATGGAGACACTGCGCAGGTCCATGTCCATGGAGGGCAACGTGAGAGGAATGATCCAGCTTGTCGTGCTCCGAGCCCTTCCATCCAGCCAGGTAGTTCCGCTTTATGCCTCACTTTCTTAATCGCTTATCCAATTAGGGTCCTAGCTTTTCAGTGGGCGCAAGGCACACAGTAACACCCTGTACGGGTCGCCGGGCCATCGCAGGGCAGACATACACACGTACACACACACACACACACACATTCACCTATAGGGCAATTCAGTGTCTCCAATTAACCTGACTGCATGTTTTTGGACTGTGGGAGGAAACTAGAGCTCCTGGAGGAAAACCCACACAGACACAGAGAGAACATGCAAACTCCACACTGAAAGGACCCAAACCTCTCGGCCTGGGGATCAAACCCAGGACCTTCTTGCTGTGAGGTGACAGTGCTACCCACCGAGCCACCGTGCCGCCCCACTCTTTCATGTTTACTCATATATCTTACCTGCTGCATGCATCTGAATGAAGTTGACTCAACCCCCCCCAACTAATGTTACAGGTTCTAGAACTTTCTACCTTTATATAGTATGTTGACTCTTCCCACGGACTCTCTTATAAGTTTGACACCTTATAGTATAACAGTATAGTGTACTCACAGCTTCTAGAGCTTTCCTTCACCATATGTTGTGCACATTTACTGCATCCGAAGCTTTTATCCTAAGCGACTTTATATTATGACAGAATACAATCTTGAGGATTAAGGGCATTGCTCAAGGTCCCTAGGAAGCCAATCTATCACGGGGCCTTGGCAATCACCGAACACCCCAATCGTAGTGAACAGTAGATGTGGTGGTAGTTCGCTAGCATTATTTACCATTTAACTATTGTTACACACTGTAAAAGTTTATTCTCTTGTAATTAAAAGCTTTGCATTTGTAACAGATGTCCACAGATGTTTACTGCATCTATTTCCATCCCAGTAGTCTAAGTCTAAGAATCTAAGTAAATGTTCCTGAGTTTCTAAGAGACTCTCGGCTTCCTGAAAACGCTCCACTTCTGAATTGCACCTTTTTTCTTCCTCTGCTGTGAATCAGCCGCCGGTAAAAGGAGCAGTTCAGTCACGTGATTGTGTCGATTATTCCGGGTCTGAATTGGCGTTTTCTCCGTACGCCGAGCTTCTCCTTGACTGATGTCAGTGATACACCTTCAGAAAGGCGGTATCGCTGCACGGGCTCTCGGTGGCATTGATGGCATTGATGGCATTTCTGTGTGCCATTCAGCCACCATTGTGAGTGTGTTCTCAGCTGAAGCGCACACTCCGACACTCCGAGTGTGTGTGGTGTTGAATAAGGGAGAGGACAGCAGAGCATCAATGGCGGTGGGTGGTGGAGGGATGAGAGATGAATAGGTGGAGGTGTAACACAGCAGCAGCGGGTCCTGACTTACATTTATAACCTCTTGTTTTCATCGTTCTTGTGTTTCTCTCTGGATTAAACCTCACTGCTGAGATCTCTGTGAGCTTCTGCTGCTGTTTCACCCACACATGAATGAATACTAACCAGCAGTGATGTTTCATCCACAGTTTAACCCCCTACGTTCAGACCGGCAGCGATTTTTTGCCTCTTGACCTCTTATTGCCCTGTGTTTTCACCGGAAGCGTCGTCATCGCTTGTAGGCGTCTGGTTGCCTTGGTTTAACTGATGCCAAGCAACAACAACAACAAAAAAAAGCAAATGCCATGGCAGTACAGCATACTTTACTAGCTAGGATCAACAGCAGTCAACATGACAAGTAAACTGTGTTTGTTCTAAGCGATTGCTGCCGTCTATTTGTGTAAGTCTGAGACTGAAACATTGTGATGTGGGAACTATTATTTAGGAAGTGTACTGTTTTATGTACATTGTGCTCATTGACAGTGGTAGCCAAGTGGGTAGAGCTTTGGACTATCAACTGAATGATTGAGAGCTCCAGGGGCGTCGTACATCGGCTGATCCTGCACTCTGACCCCGGCTTCCAAACAAGCTGGGATATGCGAAGAAAGAACTTGTACTGTACATCTATATATGTATTTATGACAAATAAAGCCATTCTGTTATATTCATTCAATTAAGAAGGCATCAGTGAAGTGACGTACTAATGTTGGTTGAGAAAGCCTAGCATGCAAACCACATTCCAGGTTAGGTCCCGGAGTTCTGTCACATTGTGTCTTCAAGGACCTTGCTCTAACCCTAACCCTTAACTAATTTATTTTATATTATTATAATTTTTTAATGCCAGTTAGCTGTAGGTATAGCTGCAACTCTTAAACCTAATAATTAGCAGGAGTGTCTATATAGTTTTGGCCACTTGCGGTGCATCCTTGTATGTAAACAGAGGAGAAATCACAGCTAGATTTTTTTTGTCTTAAAGTGGACAGGGCAGTAGCTCAGTGAGGTTCTTGACTAGTGCTGGACTGGTGTTTCAAAGGTCATTGGTTCAGTCCCGGCAAGTGTTGCTTGCATTATGCTTTCCTTTTTTTTCCCTCTTTTTATCCAATTTTTTCCCCAATTTTCTCCCCTAATCTAGTCGTATCCAATTACCCTGATTGCGTTACGCTTCACCTGTACCGATACAACCCTCCACTGCTGACTGAGGAGCTTTGTAACTGACACACGCCCCCTCCGACACGTGGGCAGCAGCGGCATGCATTTTGTCACCCACACGAGGCGAGTTCATATGCGGATCAGCCTTGTGGACGGAGAGCCACACCCTGATCAACACGTTATCAGCAGAGGTCGTAATTGCACCAGTTATGAGGAACCCTGGTCTGGCTCATCCCACCCTGTGAACAACAGCCAATCTTTGTTCATGTGGCCGCCCAGCCCAGCCGGATGGCAGATACGATGTATTCGAAATCCCAGCTCTGGTGTGCTAGCGTGTTTTACCGCTGCGCCATCTGAGCGGCCTTGCATTACACCTTGTGATAATTGTAAGTCGCTTTGGCTAAAGGCTTCTAAAACTGCCATGAATATAATAAAATGAAATTAAAAGCCTGGCATTTAGTGTCGTTGTACAGCTTTGATCTGGACGTATCACTGATGTCGGTGCCGTAGACAATAATATCATGCAATTCCTCATGTGTGTAACCACACTTCACGTCAGCGTGCATGTGTGTAACCCCTGTATGTCAGAGCGTAGAATAAAAAAGCTCTTTTACTTGCTAGAATGAGCTGATCTCAACTCGG